>NC_057796.1:152694257-152708871 GCF_018294505.1 Triticum aestivum
CCCCTCCCGATCAACAGGGCCCCGTTCCGAACGTAGGAGGTCCGTTTCCTCCGTTCTGCGGTACGCCAGGCCTCGTTTCCATCGCCTGTTCCGTCCAAGCCCTCCCGATGAACACGACCACGCATTCCGTTCCGACCCAGCCGGTTGGCTCCCACACGTTTCATTGCCTCCCGATGAACACGACGCATTCCGTTGCCTCCCGATGAACACGACACATTCCGTTGCCTCCCCATGAACACGACGCATTTCGTTGCCTCCCCATGAACACGACGCATTCCATTGCCTCCCCATGAACACGACGACGAAGCTGTTTCTCCGTTCCGACCCAGCCATGTACACGAGCCCTGGCCGTACGTATGCGCGAGTAGGCGTTCGAGACCCTGCCCGTATGTACACATACGTGGCCGTATTTTCTTTCTTGCACCCTGGCCGCTGTACGTACGTGTACATGCTATGTGCGCGCCTCTACTACAACACGTGTGTGCCTCTACTACGACACGTGCGTGCCTCTACATCGACCAGTATGTACGTAAACGTTCGCGGCCAGAATGACAACGCTACGTACGCTTCGACCAGGTGGGTCCCGACTGTCAGGCACTTCCTTGCCTGCGAAGATGTAGCTGGTGGGTCCCAGTAGTCAGGGGGGTGAATCGTTTTGTTTTTTTGCCCGGACGCACTTCCTTGCGTGCGAAGGTGTAGCTGGTGGGTCCCAGCAGTCAGGGGGCGAATCGTTTTTTTGCCCGGACGCACTTCCTTGCGTGCGAAGGTGTAGCTGGTGGGTCCCAGCAGTCGGGGGGCAAATCATTTTTTTCGGACGCACTTCCTTGCGTGCGAAGATGTAGCTGGTGGGTCCTAGCAGTCAGGGGGGCGAATCGTTTTTTTTGGACGCACTTCCTTGCGTGCGAAGATGTAGCTCGTGGGTCCCAGCAGTCAGGGGGCGAATCATTTTTCGCGAAATACGGTGGCCCGTCCGATGGGTCCCCGCTGTCAGGTGGAGGAATAATTATTTTGCGCGTAATAAGGAGGCACTTCCTTGTGGCTGCCGTGGACCCAGCTGTCAGCCTCTCCACGTACAGTCCACATCCGATGGAAGTTGTTCCTTGACCACGCCGCGCCGAGAGCATCAGGGCGGTGGATGACGGCGAGGCCTAGGAAGGGGACGACGCGGAGCCGGGGAAGACACGGCAGTGGATGCACACGCGGAGAGGAGTACGAGGGTTCACTGGTTCGGCTGCGCTGCCGTCGCCGCAGAATAACAGGGGGTGTGGGTGAGTGGAGGGATGGCCTGGCCAGCGGTGGGAGTAGTAGGGGGCGGTGAGGCCTCCGCGACAGCACAGCCGGCCACGGGAGGCAGGTGCAGGCGGCACGACTGGCGCTGCTTTGGGCGGCTGGAGCAAGAAGACCAGAGGTTGAAGAAGCACGACGGCCGTTGGATGGACATCGTACGGTCACTGCAGCTAGAATCGTTTATATTGACTAAGTTGACAAAGCCCTTGGTACGTCAACTTAGTAGGCCCACAGGTCAGCTTCCGAAACGGTGCGCCCCAGATGTCAGGGGGAGGAATCATTTTTTGGGCGGGTGAAGCTAGAATATCCGAGATTGAAGAAGAAGCACGACATCCGATGGATGGACATCCAACGGCCACTGCTGCTAGAACCGTGTGTTGACTATAAGTTGACAAAGCCTTGCATACGCGTCAACTCTGTTTTTTTAGGGGACGCGTCAACTTAGTAAGGCCAGAAGTGTGTGGCAGAGAACTTATAGCCCATTTGAGATTTGTAAGAATGTGTAGCCCATTTTTGAATTCTAATGGAATTTACTACAGCCCATTTACAGTTTGTTAAAAGTACAGCCCATTTCAACCAACCATTCAAAACAGAATTCAATAAAATTTCCCACATTTTGATGGGATCCAAAATATTTTTATCCCGAAATTTCTAGTCAGATTAAATACAATTTCAATATAAATTTATATTACGTAAAAATCCAACGAAACATTGCGCTCGCAACAATTAATGAAATTAAATTTTCAATATCCAAAAATAATATTTTATAAAGTAATCACGTGTTTGGTGCATTTTTTAATAGTTACTATCCAGTTTTTATAATTACATCCCATTTATTATTTCTTAAAGCCCATTTTCTTGTTAAGCCTAATGCATCCCTCCTAGGAAAGATTTGCAGCCCAGCGGGTTGGAGAATAACAACTTGACCTTGCCTGGGTATTCCTAAAAAAAGTATAGCTGGGCTAGCCATTTTCAGCTTGAAAAAAATTAATATCTGGGGTGGATATCTGGCCTGGGCTAGACGGGCCACAGCCCGCCCAGTTAATACCTGACGCGATGTTTTCGTTGTTGTTCAAAGGAGAAAAATTAATATCTGGGCTAAACATCAAAAAACTCTGTAGTGCTCACACCTCAAAAACACAAATACTGCTCGAGCTGCTTGGTCCCAGCTGTTGGCCGCTTCTTGTACAATTCTCTCGTTTATTGACTACTACATAGGTTGACAATGGTGTGGGACCGTGATGTCAGGAAACCAGGAGGAAGCAAAATAAATTATAGTTATATATATATATATATAATAAGGAGGCACTTGCGTACGTGAGGCTA
Organism: Triticum aestivum; assembly: GCF_018294505.1. Taxonomy (NCBI): domain Eukaryota; kingdom Viridiplantae; phylum Streptophyta; class Magnoliopsida; order Poales; family Poaceae; genus Triticum; species Triticum aestivum. The sequence continues at coordinate 152,696,871 of NC_057796.1, forward strand.
TGGACCTGGTGGGTCCCCATTGTCATGCTCTCCAAGTAAAGTGATCTCCTCGCCTGCGCGCGCTTTTCGCCCGAAACAGTCAGCGCCGCCCGCCCCGCTTCCCGGTGCAGGCGATTGCTCTGCCTTCAAATGACACAAGTGCCATCCGTCCGTCCATCTACCGCCCACATTAATGATACGCGGTTGCCGAGGCGGCTACTCCGGTGCCACACGTCCGTCCCTCCGCCCGGCCACCATTGCTATATAAACTGCTGCGCTGGCCATAGCCGCAGTCATCCGCATCCGTTCCCTTTCTCCTGTCCACACCACTACTGCCCACCATGGCTTCCTCGCGCTCTAGCGCTCTTCGGGACGGGCGGACGACGGACCACAAGGAGATGGCAGCCATTGCTGCCGACCGGCTGGCCGGCAGGCAGCTGGAGGACGACGACGTCCCAATGGAGAACATGGTAGTCGACGATCCGGCGCCAACCCCCTCCTCCGCGCGCATCCTCGCCGGTGCATTGCACCATGACCATCGGCGAGGCCCTTGCCCAATATATGGACAGGGTGAGGCAGATGCGTGAGGAGCAGTTCCGGGAGGCGCAGGCCGACGCCGCCTACAACCACCATCTCCTCCAGGAGCACCTGCAGGCGGAGGAGCAGATCGCCGTGGAGCGGGCGGAGCAGGAGGCGCTGCTCGACTCGTACCGCTCCGCCCACAAGGGCCGCCTCGAGCGCTGGCGGTATCGCATGCGGGTGGCGGAGGCTACGGCCGCCTACAAAGGGGCTAGCAAAGAGGGCAATGAAGCGGGCGAGGCGCTGTTTGGCGAGACCGAGGACGAGGCAGAGGACAATGCCGGCTCCGACGAGTCCCCGCTCCGCTGGCGTCGATGAGGCCCTGCTCCGCCGAGGCCCCGCGGCGCCAACAACGAGGCAGAGGACACCGCCGGCTCCGCCGAGGCCCCGCCCCGCCAACAACGAGGGAGAGGACATCACCGGCTCAGCCGAGGCCCCACCCTGCCGGCAACGTGGGGGAGGATTTCCACCGCTCCGCTGAGGCGCCGCCCGCCGGCAACAAGACAGAGGACATCGCCGGCTCCGCCAAGGCCCCGCCCCGCTGCAAACGAGGCCGCGCCACACAGAAAATGAGGACGAGTAGAACACAGTAGGTCGCCGTCGCTCGGGTCCAAGTAAGGCCACCGCTGCTACCCTCCGGTTGAAGCCAAGCTAGGCGGGTTGACCATTGACGACCGGTTAGCTTCTTGGCGGTGACGTGGAGTCGGAGAGCTGCGCTGGAGAAGAATGCTGCTTCTACTTAACTGCTAGTGCAGTTGGCTGACTGACACGTGGGCCCAACAGGCCACATGTCAGTTACGCAACTGCACCTGCAGTTAAGTCACTGAAGCTTCTGTTCGGCTCAGCGGGACACAGGTGGGTAGCTTCAGTTAATTAATTATACCTCCAGCGCACCCCTTTTTAGTTGAAGAATGTATGAAATGTAATGAAATCCGGCATGTGTATATGAAATCCGACCGTGTATGAATGAATTTATTTCGATTAGTTCGAATTCCTGTATCACTGGCATTGGATGAACATGCAAAACAATACGTACTAGCATTATTCCCAGGGTGATCACCTCGTTTGTAGCAGTTTCACATGTACTCCCTCCGGTCCTTTCTAGTCGTGCATACAAGTTTTGTCTGCAGTCAAAGTATCTCTACTTTGACCAATCTTATACAAAAAAAGTATGCACTTTCACAATGTGCGAAGTAAAAAGGAACAGAAGGGTACAAAGAGTTTGAGCAGCTTTTTAGAGTTTCCGTACATTGCAATCAAACACACAGGCCTGGCAATTCATAGAGAACATTCAAAACAATCGATGATTATGCATCTCAGCAACTCACATGTCAGAGGCAATATTTACTTCACAACTAAAGAATAAAGAAAAAATTGATCGACGCTGCTGACAGCAAAGGGCGTCCCATTCGAAAATATCAAACGCATGTCTTGCTAAAATCAACGAGCAAAATTTGACAAGGTTGTCCCATTCCAAAATATCAAATGCCTACGATTGTGGAATGGGCAGGGTTTTCCATCAGTTCGGACATTGACATGGCACCTCGTGCTAAATAAGCCAGCTGTTCTTTTTGTGCAGCTCCACCAAAATCAACCAAATTCGCGCGTAGCTTGTATGATTTTGCCCTTATATGTTGCAACGCCTTGAACTTATCGGCACCTCCTTTCTTGTGGTGGAAATGAATGATTCGATGTATTCATGAACATTTTGTGCAGTTCCCATTGAAATCAAGCTGAGCACCCTTGTTTGCACAAATACAAAAAAGTGATTAGTATAAAGCAAACTGTACTATGAATTGACAGTTTCAACAGGCACATACATGGTCCATGTAGAGCACACTTTTAGAAAAATGGAACTCACCAGAAAGAATCCTAGAACAACATTGTACTCGCGCATCACAGCAAAAAAATGGAGATTTGTCTGTCCTTCTGAGCTGAAGTTAGTTTGGTCTTGTGGGGAGTAATGTAACCATCCTTCAACTGCTCCTTCTGATGAGAAGATAGACATGGCTTCTTCATCCTGGCATAATCGGAACTAGTCACTTCACGTACTCCATATTCTTCTTCAGAGGAAGATGATCCTGTTGTGCAAAGACAAGAGGACTACTAAATGCTAGCATCCCTGTTTGCTCAAAAAAAAGGAAAGGAAATATTTAAAACAGCACAGATGAAGCACTTCTCAAGGACGATGCCACTTTTTCATGACAGTATCTAAACAGTAGCACAACACCAATAGAGATGACAAAGCTCAATCATATGGATGAAATCAGTGGGCGAGTACCAACCTTTGTCAGGAGGCTTATTGTGTAGAGCATACATATGAAGCACTTCTCCAGAACCATCTGTTGCTATCTATGGTGGTGGCCATGCTTACTATATACTCCTCGATTAGTTTAATGTTTCCAACATCTTCTTGTGTAGTTCCACTAAAATATATGGTATCTTCAAAGAAGATCCCTGTTTGCACAAGTAGAGATAATTACATATTACATTAAGAGTGGCATCAAATCAGTGGCAAAACAATTGCTCGTTCCAGCCATAGCAATAAATTAAGATGCAAAACTATATCATTACTTGTGTCATCACAGTTCCAGTGCTTCATTACAGCACCGGGAGTTGATTTTTGTTTTTCTTCCGCTTGTTCTTCCCCTTCATCACTTGGTTCAATAACAGACAAGCTTTGCCTTCAATGTAAGATTTGGCATGTCAATTAGGGAGCACAAGTATAGTACTAAACTTAATTTTCTGATAAAAGTGGCAAAATATAGGCCATCAGTTATGAAATATCCTTATCTTACCTCAATGGGATATTATGGTGCACATACAGATTGGAAGTCTTGTCTCCATTTGTGTAGTTCACTAAAATCAAGCAACATTATCGTACAAGTAGCACAACATATGAAAGCACACTTCAGAATCATGTGAAAGAAGGCTAGTACTGACCTCTCATGATGCGGAATTCAAACAACTCACAAGAAGAATATCTGAACCAAATTCGCCTTAACGGATAGGAAGTAAGATCTCCTCTTGTGCAGTTCCACTAAGATCAAGCAATCAAGCAACATTGCCGGTGTGACATTTTGGTTGAACTGCACAAAACACTCTTAAAACAAAAGTGTTTTGTGTAGCGCAACAAAAGGTCACAATGGCAACGAGGTGAAGTAGATAACCCTGTTTACACAGAGGTGCAAAGGAAACAATTAGTGGTCAATAACGGTGGATGACACAGAAGCCAACAAAAAGAAGCATCTACCTTATCTAAATGGGAAAGAAAGCAAGACAGTAGCATTTCTCAAACGGTGGCATTGATTAATATTAACATAGAGATTATATTAACAATAAAATTCGTTAAACATGTAATTTGCTTTTAACTGTGGCATTGCATCAAGTTTCCAGCGGCATTATTAGAGGGTGTTTGTTTACAGGGACATTTTGGTGTAGGGACTAAAAAAACTCCGTGTCAGTCCCATCTAAACCAAATAGGAGGGACTTTTAGGGACTAAAAGTGGGCATTTGGGACTAAAGAAAGAAGACCCCGAGGGAGTCTTTTTGGGACTTTTTCCAACAGTTGCCCCTGCCACGCATCGCACCTTGTCTCTATTAGTTCATTACTAGGGGTAACATGGTCTTTTAGCATGTCATTTAATAACCTCTAGTCCATGTTTAGTCCCTGGAACCAAGTAGGTAGGGACTAGGGAGTTTTTAACCAAACATGGCCTTAGATTAACAACAGATAATGAGTTGCACGGGACAGTGGACGCACCAGCACCATGTGCATCTACCAATGTACTGTGGTCATGCACAGTCTGTTGCAACAAAGAACAAACAACCAAGGAGCATATTTGTGTTGGTCCCAGTTTTGTTATCTTTAGACACCTTTCCCTATGTGAGCGCAGCAAATCTAGTCCTGCTCAAACTCTACAGCCTTGTCCCTTCCTTTCCTTTTTGAACTAGTACTTTCACCCCTTCCTTTCCTCTTTGAACCACGTCCTAGATTTATGCGATACAACTTCCCCACTACTTTCCCCCATTCCTTTCCTCTTTGAACCACTTCCTAGATTCATGCTATACAACATTCCCCCTTCATTTCCTCTTTGAACCACGTCCTAGATTCATGCTATATACAAGTTTTCCCACTACTTTCCCCCACTCCTTTCCTCTTTGAACCACGTCCTAGATTCATGGTATACATGCAGCTAGAGCAATGCATGTGGAGTAAGTAAATTATACCTTAAGGTTCTTGGGGCGTGGTTCGGTGGGCGACGGGACGGCGGCGAAGAAGAAGGGGTCGGAGGCCCTCCCACGCTGCTGCTGGGTGAAAAGTGAACAGCAGCGCCGGTAGTCCCTCGCCGACGGCGACAGTGTTAAGCCTCCTTCCCTTCCCGGCGGACGAATCCTGCCGGCTCTTTGAGTAGCAGTGAGGGGAGAGAGAGGCCAACGAAGTCTTGTTTAGATCTGGAGAGGGCGAGAGAGTGTGAAGAGAGCAACTACAAGCGCTGAGGCTCCAGCGGGAGAGGGCGAGAGAGTGTGAAGAGAGCAACTACAAGCGCTGAGGCTCCAACGTGTATATATATACCGGAGAGAGAGTGTGAAGCGTGCAAACCCTAGAAAACATTTTGACCAGTCAAAGAATCCTCCTGGCACAAATTATGCTCAAGTGTAGTTATTGAACCCGAGACCTCAAGTTTGATGAGCGAACAGGCTAACCAGCTACACAACCCTCCCGTTATGTTCAACGAGAGGGAAATAATCTTTTATACATTCCTGCATTCGTGTGACAAGCATGCTGTGTTTTTTTGTGTGTGTGGGAGTCATTGGGATTTCAATCATAATCGTGTCATGTGGCTTTGGTGGTAAGACTATTCACAGTGGTGCAGAAATAATGCAGCCTTAGTCACCTTACCTCTCTCCACGTAGTACGTTGGGTCCCACCAGTCAGAGGGTGAAACAAACAAATTAATAAGAAAAATTAAAAGCGCCAGCGGTGTATCTTACCTCACACATCTCGCTTCTGCTCGGGAACACTGTCCAATTGATCCCTCTATTCGCTCACGTACTATTTTAAGTGAATCCTTATTATAACATGCACTCAAATTTTGGGCACTTGTATTCGACTTAAGTCAGTGTGCCACCGTATCTCGTATACTTACTACTCCCTCCGTCTAGGTGTAATAAGTCACGTTAGAAGGTGCAACGGGACCAAGGTGTGTGCGTGTGCGTGTGCGTGTGTGTGTGTTTAACAGCATGTGTGTGTTAGAGAGAGCGACAGATCGACCTACTCCTACAGAGAGATGTTGTGTAGTGTACGATTTTAGCCGCGAGAGTCGGTGCATCCTCTCGTTTCCGGGCATGTCTGGTAGGAACATGCGGACAGCTGCCACGCCTGCTCCTGACCAGCCTGGCCCACCCAAAGCCCCTCCATCGCCCGCGTGCCCTTCCCGCCCGAAACGGTCAGCGCCGCTCCAAAGAATCGGTGCCGCATTCATGCCCGGGCAGAGCGGACGCGACCTCTCACTGGCGCAAGAGTGATGGTTGCTTCGTCCGTCCAACTTACTGCTGGGTCTATGTGATTTGATGGCTCATTGGTCTTTATTACTGAGGTGGTAGGACTGCTGGATGTCCCACGCTTTCGGCAAAAGGAGGTACTACTACTAGATTACAATTTTCTCCATTCTTACAGTGGAGGCGTGCAAGAGCAGTGAAAACACGCAGGCTCAGTGATTACATGGCTCACCTCACACTATCACCGTGCGACACCTAACTCTTTACATAGTACTCCCTCCGTTCCTAAATATTACTAGATGAGTCCCCGCGCGTTGCCGCAGAACAGCGGTATATCTCTCTGCGCAAAATTATCGATTTCATAGAACTAAAAAAAACTCTATAACCGCATGACAAATGCGGTAGCCAAACTAAATAAACTCCCATCATCATTTAGATCATCCCACGTAAGGAAAAAAGATCAGCCAACTCCTACTGCATAATGGGATTATATTTTTCTTTTTGACATGTTAATGGGACTTAAAAGCTCACTTACATGCATGCTACCGGTGCATGCTTGCATGCAGACATGTTGATGTGATTTAAAACCCACTCACATGCATGTGCCACGGTATTTCTGCATGCTTGCATGTGGCTTAGTGCAGAACCTCTCAACGTCTAGATCAGACGGCTATTATGGACTGATTTACTTCATCTAACGGCTACATCAATTTTGATGATGTGGCTCAAGGAGAGGATAGAGAATTCCTAGTAGTGGGGGCAAGCTATTACTAGTAGATAAGTCTTTGTAGAGATTCCACTACATATGGAACAAAATGAATGAATCTACACTTAAAATGCATCTATATACATCCGCATGTGGTTCATGGTGAAATCTCTACAAAGACTTATATTTAGGAACAGAGGAAGTACTAGTATAGTACGTACTGTAATTTATCAGTGAGATAAATTTGTACAATGCTATGAAGCTTCCAGCTTCTGTTACATGTATCTTGCGTCCAAGGTTGCCCGTTGCAACATTTCATCAAATACAAAGGAGACTAACATGCATGCTATTGCATCTCAATGACTGACAGATCATAGCAAATATGTACTCCCTCCGTTCCAAAATAAGTGTCTCAACTTTGTGCAAACTTTAGTACAAAGTTGTACTACTACTAAAGTTGACACTTATTTTGGAACAGAGGCAGCTAAAGAAAAAAATGATCCATGAAGTCCCTAGCCCTTGAACCGTGAACCCTTACCAGGCTTCAATTTGCTAGCAACGTTCGAGCTTCCTAATAAATGAAGTTTGCAACCTTTTGACCATCGGATCATTTTGTGCAGTTTCACCAAAATCGAGATGAGCATCCCTGTGGCAAAGAAATTGAAGAAGCGTGATTAGAATAAGATTACTGGGACTAGTTGATGGGACATAAACTCATCACAAATATAGTACGTAGAAGCCAGTAGAGGTATGTGCGGGGCAAAGAAGTAGAGAAATATCCACAGGGAGTGATGTGGGCAGCTGGAGCAGTGGTGCAAGCCCGCTGTAAAGGGAGTTGTACCTGAGGGACGTAGCTCAACCTTGAGGAGGGCGGCGGGAGGTGGCAACTGCCCACGTCGCGGCAGTGAGTAAGGGGCGAAGGCAACCTCACCGGCTTTGTGAGAGAGAACGGCGGGGAACCCTGATCGGGACGTGCCGACAGTGGGTTTTCGCCGTCGGCGACGGCCACCGCATCTACACTAAGCATCCACCCCTTCCCCAAGCGGACGTGATCCACCGGGATGTTAGAGATGTGGCCACAGTCATTTTGTGCGAGAGAGTGTGAAGAGAGCAACCCCAGCAAGAAACTGTGTAGGCTGGCCCGTCCTGACTATGTATATAGTGGAGCGGTTTTCTTTTCTCTCCATATGAACCTATCATATTGCGTACGTGCCACTGAAGAAAAAAAACTTTATTTATAAATGACACGGCACCTACTACTCGTTCTCCTATAACCTTGCGCTTGGCATCTCAAAAATATTAACCTTGCGATTGGCTCTTCGCCTCTTCGGGAATTCGAGCAATAATGGTAGTGCAGTATATATCGTTCTGGCTATATGAGACCGAATGAATTGCTGCACATCCACCACGTGGGCGAGGGTCGAGGGGCGAGGGAGAGTGCTACATACGGAGCAAAATGAGTGAATCTACACTCTAAAATACGTCTATATACATCAGTGTTTGGAGTATGTACTAGTAGTTCATATTGAAATCTACTAAAGGACATATATATTCCAAACAATATGATATAATCTCTATAACCAAGGTAGTAGGGACGAGGAGTAAACGGAGGGAGTAGTAAATTCTTCTCCTCGTCCTGCGAGCCACCGCGCGCATGGGCGAGGGAGCGGGCATAAGGCGTAGCAAGCTTCACCTCATCCTGCGAGCCACCGCGCCCGTGGGCGGGGGAGACGGCGTACTAAGCAAGCTTCTCCTCGTTCTGCGAGTTGACGGGACACATCAAAAGTACTCCAGTGTATAGAGTCTTCCCTCTAAGGTAGGCCCCACATGGTTTGCCTCTTTTTTTTAACATAACACGTCAAGTCGCAATTTGTTTGTTCACCCGTGGTAGACGATCCTCCCTCCACCAAGTGGACAACTAGTACACGTGCCAAATTACCACGTGGGCTGCCTTTTTCGTACAGAAATGAGCTCCACCGTGTACCCGCGCGGGTGTGGTTGGGAAAGAGACGGGAGTACGTGCGCCGTGCATGCACCTCTTCTCTTCGTGCACGTCCCCCACCTACGTGGGTGTGTGTGAGAGATACAAACCGCGTTCGTGAGTGTTTTTTGTTTTGGGGTGGGGGGTTGATTTTGTGAATTATTTGTGGGAATATGTGTCGACGACATCTCAAACAAAATTTTGCATGCAATGTGTGTGAAATGGAGGCCTATCCATATCATACATAGAGGGTCGGGCAATCCACGAGAAGAGAGGGAGCGGTCATAGCTATCGATAGAGTCGAAGAGAGAATCAAGTGGGTGGGTGCGGGATCGATGAAGAGAGCCATCGAAATTGTGTGTGTGTGCAAGTCAAAGATATAGGGCGACTGGCCTACCAGAACGTTAGAGGGCACATGTCAAGTTTGTGAGTGGCAGGGAGACATGACTAGAGCACTCGATGTATCGGTGTGTGTGGGGGGGAGGGGGTGGCGAGAGGGGTAGGCAGAGGCCTAACTATAGAGGTAGAACGACTCGTATATGTGTTGAGAAGGAGAGACCCAGCTATGTCTTAAGGGAGATCGGTCGACATCCATACATAACTGAAGGACGGGAAATATGATGGCACAGAGAGAGAGAGAGAGGAGAGAGAGAGGGAGGGAGAAGGAGGGAGAGGGGTAGAGTGTTGGATGGGTGATGGAGTTGCTTCTCGAAGATGGAGGGAGAGGCCTACTAGACAAACTGAGGGGGGAACTGCAATGTTAACAATAAGAGTGGGGATGTGTTTCTGTGTGTGCCTGTGCGTGATAGATCTATCGGGACGCATCCATGGATGATGAAGGGGAACCATGTGTTTGGTAAGCAAACCTAACTAGATCGGTAGATCAATTGTTGTTTGTCGGAGGAAGGGAGAGACACAACTAATGAGGTAGATCGATTGACGTGTGGGTAAAAACGAGTTATAAGGACCTAGCTAGCTATATGTATAGCGAGAGATCGGTCGGTGTACGTCCATTTGTTAGAGGCAAATAAGGCCCAGTGAGACGGATAGACAGAGAGAATGGAGCTAGGAGGTGGTGCGAGAGGCCCAACTACTAGCTAGATAGGGGGAGGATTATGCGGTTGTGAGATCGATGAAAAGAGGGGCGAGAGTTTACACGTGTGTCTGACCGTATGAGAGACACGAGGCAAGGACACATAAAGGAGGAGATTGAAGGTGTGTGTGTGTATGTTGTAGGCAGGCATCACTGGAGAGGTTTATCGATCGGTGTGTGTCGGAAAGGAGTTGTGGAGACTCTGGGAGAAGGACCTAAAGAAAAAAATGAATGTGCCCGGTGGATAGAATGCCGAGGGAGGGGGAGGGCGAGGAGGGCGTGTGCATGCACGAGAGAAAGTTAGTGGTAGCTACAAAGGTTAGAGGATTGTGTGGGTGTAAGAGACTAACAAAGATCATAATTTGATATGAAAGCGGATTCATATATTTGAATAGGAGATCATAGTGTTTTAAACATTGCATGCATGAATATAGCGGTGATACACGTGCTGTGCACATGTTATACCATAATGTGATAATGCATGGCGTTTGCAACTCACAGCTAAATGCCGAACAATCTAAACCATACTATACATCAAACAATCTCACATTTTATTTGAATTTGTGATAATGTGTGGCGTTTGCAGCTTACAACTAAATATCGAACAATCTAAACAATACTATATATCGAACATTCTCACATTTTATTTGAATTTGTGGTAATGTGTGGTGTTTGCAACTCACATCTAAATACTTGTAGGCGTAGGGGGCGGGGCACCATACATAATGTGATAAACACATTATACATATGAGACATGGTTTAGATTATGAAGATCTACCTAGAGCTAGAAATGTAATGTGATTTGAAATCAAAATAAAGTGGATTCAAAAAATCTATTTCGAGTTCATATAGTACACATAGTTCATATGTAACTCGAGACTAATCATGTGGTGTGCTGTGAAGATAATACACAAACGATGGTTTAACTTGACAATAATGATGATTGTAGATCTTATTAAAACAGAGAAACGAATTCAAATGCTTTGACTTCACAACAATCATTACTGTAGATCTTATTCAAATAGGGAAACGAATTCAAATTTAGTTCATATTGAAGCGGTAGTATATACGTTTGGAATGCACTAAAACATTCATTTGAGTAGTAGGTTGCATGCATTATACACGTAGGGAAATATTTTAATTGAACATAACATGAATTCAAAGTTTTGAATGACATTTGTAGTGCGCATTGATTTGGTACAGTACACGTTAGGCTTGTCCGGAAATTTCAACCCGCGCCTTGTTAGCCCGAAATATTTAAGATATATCTTTGTCTCGTTGTGCTCCGACAACTCCCTCCATCTCAACCCGCGCCTTGCTATTCCGAAATTACAACGCGCGCGAAAACTCCCACCTCCTGTGAAATCCCGACACGCGAAATGCCCGTGGTACCCCTGAACCGAAAGAACCGCCTCAAATCGGCGGGGGTACTTTCGTAACTTACCCCACATTTCGGACAAGCGCGTCTCTAAGCCATGGTTCCCCACTGCCATCCCATCCGCCCACCCATTCGTACACCGAGGCCGCGAAAACCTGCGATGAAACCCCACACCCTGCTCCGTCCGCCACCCAGCCGGAGCCTCTTCCCCGACGACGTCGTCCACAGCAACACCTCGACGTCCCTCATCCACCGTACCGGATGAGGATCCATCGTCGATCTCATCATCCCGCCGGTTCAGCCACCCCGTCCTCCACCTCCAAGGAGCTACCCCGACGTTCCCCTCGTCTTTCGCGCCACCTCCATTCCCACACCGCCATCTTCACCTGCACCACCGGAAGAGCATCATCATCACCGTTTCCTCGGATGAAGTTGCGGCCTAATCGGCGCCACCAAAGAGGTTGTACACTAATTGCCGCATTTTCTTCTTGATTCGATCTCACGGTGCTGCCGGCGCTCGGTCCCGAGCCGACACGGCGCGGCTCCATCCACGGCGGCGTCGCCGGCCACTTCCTCCACGGCGTCGCACCCTCGGCAGCGACGTCCACATCAGTAGGAGCTGCTGCTGCTTTAGCTCTCGCTCGCGCTGCTCCTCTGCTCTTGCTCTCGGTCCCCTGCCTGGTCTGCTCTTGCTATTGCTCTTGCTCGCGCTGCTGCTCTCGCTCTTGCTCTTGCTTGCGATGCTGCTCTGATTTAGCTACACTTCAGTCGACTGAATCGACT
>NC_057796.1:152709085-152732070 GCF_018294505.1 Triticum aestivum
GTACCCCACTATCTATCTTAGGGTTCAGGATGGGGGCGGTGGTCGCCGGCGGTGGCGCGGCGTTGGCGGGGCGGTGGCGTGGGGATCGCCGGAGAAAAAGCTCGGCACGGGGGGTCCTAGAGGGATGGCCGGGGCGGCGGCGGACCGGCGGTGGGGAGTGATTTCGGGGCGGGAGGGGCGGCGCACCGCCGGCCGCGGGCGGCGGGGGCTGCTGTTTGGCCGGTGGTGGCTGGCGGCTCAGGGGGGTGGAGGTTGAAGATGAAGCGCAGGCCCTTGATTTCATATCCAACAGCTGCAAAATCGACTGGCCAGAGATGAAAAAGTCAGTCGACCGACGTGTAGCCTCACCTTGCTAGTGCATTCAGTTTCGACAGCAAAATTCAGTTTCGACAGTTAAGTTCAGTTTCGACAGTTAAGTTCAGAGATGAGCGGCTGATGTATTTTACATCTAGCACTTTGTAGTTATGTATTTTACGTCATGTATTGGAGATGCTATTAGAATTCCACTCAGGTTAATGTTGTTCGTTGTCTCTCTTGTCCTGCTTCAGCCTCGGCGTCGTACAACTCACCGGAGCTGCTCCAACGACGAAACCCTCCATCACAGCGGAGCAGTACCTCGGGCTCCATCTCCAGACGCCTAAGATCTTCTTCCCCTCCTCCGATAGCAAAGTCAGCCGGAGCATCCTCACCGGCCAACCCAATCACGCTGAGATCGACATGGCTTCGCCAAAGAGGTTGTACACTTGTTGCATCTCTTTATTACTCTACATGTTATATATTGTCCACTGAGCACACGGATTTGTTCCTTTAGTGTCTCCTTGAAAGAAAAAAACGTAGGAATTTTAATTTTCACTTGTCCTCGTTTTCACATTCCTATTCATGAAGCACAAGACTAAGAGATAGTAGCATAATAGCATTATAACCGTACATTTTCTTGTGGTTTGACTTAGTCTCACCATGCTTCTTTGCATCCTGTGATCTTCCAATTGTTGTGAATCAAACACCCAGATTGGCAGAAATCCTGTGTTTTTAAATTCTCTGTTTTGCACGTACATTCCTATCCTATTCCTGTCTATTTCCTATCCCTGCATTGTTGGAATCCTCCAATTCAAACGAGCCCTTACAGAATTACTTCTCTTACACATAGTTGTCAAAGAAAACCTTGCGTGGTTTGTCCCGCTCCTGCTGCGCCGTCGTCCACCCCAGCTCAGCTGCTCCAACGATAGAAGGGTCTAGCACAGACTGTCTTTCGCTGCCTCAGATCTTCTTCCCCGCCGCTGGCAGTCATGAAAACTGCATTACCATCATCAACCGAGCAGATGACCTCGGGGACTACACGGGTCCGCAAGAGAGGTCGCACTCTTTCATGTCTGCTTACGATATGCATCGCTTAATATTACATGCTACTTTATCGTCATGTTCACCAATTAGACTCCGAGTCAGCTCCAAACCAATGGTCAAACTTGAGTTTTTAAATGGTTGTGGGGTACATATCGGGGCCGCTATCAATAGTATCTATCTACTATCTGGTTAATCTCCAGTGTCTACTATGAGTTTCATGTTGGGTGGGAAACCAATAGTAAAGAAGCCATTATCTGTATTTTTTAACTGAAGCCATTATCTGCCTGATATTATTGGTTTTGGGTCTATCCACAGGTTGCTACCATCACTCTGGATTTCTGCATGCACTCCTTACATAACCTCACTATGTTTTATTCCTATGGATGACAGTTATTGTAAACAATGGAACTGAACATGTAGAGCAAAAGATACGAGCCTTGTGTGGCAATAAAATTTCATGCAGACGTCGCTCCATGGTAGGCGCAAAGGCAGCCCCCCCCTCCACGCATTTTGGATTGTAATCGAGAGGAAGATATCTATTCTGAGGGGGATTCAGAAGGAGAAGACAACTCCTATTTACCCCCTGAGGTCTTCGCTCTAACTTGGCATGCTGATGTTGGTTATATCATGCATATGGTGTCTTGCATTGCTTACTTTATACATCAAATATGTCATCTTCTTAGTTTAGACATCCTTTGTGTGAATGCCATCTGTTTAGTTTATTCATCATTTATGTGAATTATGCAACGCCATCTTGTTTAGCCAGGCATCATATATGTGAATTTTGCAATGCCATCCTGCTTAGCCAGTCATCTTATATGTAAATTATATCAGGCCATCCTTTTTTTTTGTTACATATTACATTTGTTAACAATGTTAGTACATTCAACTGCTCTTTGTGTGCATCAGCCATTTGACACGATGATGGCAAATTCTGGAGTGAAAACAAGGTCTTCAGAGCAGACTATGCTATCTGACGAAGCGCATATCTCGCTGGTTACGGATAGCTCCTCGGAGGAGGATTGAGAGACAGATGACCGGTCCTATTCCCCCCCGAGGTGTATGCTCTAACTTGGCAGGGTTATGTTGCTCATATCGTGCGTATGGTGTCTCGCATTGCTATGTCATTTGATTAGTTTAGACATGCTTTGTGTGAATGCCACCTGTTCAGTGTCTAATTACCATATATGTGAATTATGCATTGCCATCTTGTTGCAAGACATTATATATGAGAATTATACAATGCTATCTTGTTGCAAAGGCATTATATATGTGAATTATGCAATGCCATGCTGTTTAGCCAATCATCATGTATGTGAATTATATCATGCTATCATTTTTTGTATTACGTGTTCCATTTGTCGACAACATTTGTATATTCAACTTCTTCCTATGCATCAGCCATTTGAAGCGGTGATGGAAGTATCTGGAGTGAAAACAAGGTATTCAGAGAAGACAATGCTACCTGCTGAATCAGACATCTTGCTGGTTACAGACAGCTCCTCAGAGGAGGATTCAGAGACTGATGACCAGTCCTATTTCCCCCCTGACGTCTATGCTCAAACTTGGCAGGGTTATATTACCCATGTCATGCATGTTGTCTTGCATTGCTTAGTTTTTACATCATATATGGATTGCCATCTGCTTACTTGCTTACTATATAAATCATATATTTGAATTATATCATGCCATCATGTTTACATAGTACATACACATCATCTATCTGAATTATGACATGGCAACCCATTTAATAAAGACATCATATAGTTATATCATCTCATCCTGTTTAGTGTTTACAGTCATCATATTTTGAATTATGGCATTCTATCCGTGAATGTATGTGAATTATGGCATGCCAACCTATTTAATAAACACATTATATAGTTATGTCATGTCATCCTGTTTACATAGTCTCATATTTTGAACTATGTCTTTCCATCTTTTTTAGTTAGCCATCATAATGTGAAATTGTGTCATGCTATCCTGTTTAGTTAGCCATCATATATGTGAAATTGTGTCATGCTATCATGTTTGGTTAGACAACATAAATATGAATTATTTCATGCCCTCTTTTATTCGCCACTATCCATTGCACCTGTCTATCATACAATGTCTATACTTTCAATTACTTTTCTTGTTTATCAGCCATTTGAATTGGAGAGCGTGATGGCAGTATATAAGGGAGTAACAACACGGTCTTCAGAAAAGATAGTGCTACCAGTTGATGCAGATAGAACCACGGTTGTACTTGCCCAAGGACCAGATCCACCACACATAACCCAGACTCTCGCAGATTGTACCCCTACCCAGTTGGACAGAGAACCAGCTACACCCCTTCTAACCCCAACCCCGGCAGATAGTAACCCAGTTCCAGTTGACACATCACCGTCTCCACCACAGAGCACCCAAACACGAGCAGTTAGTAAGGGAACTGCAGTGCCCAAAGCACGAAGACCACCACTCCGAATCCCAACTCAACGCTTACAGGAGAAGAAGATTTGTTCTCAGGTCAGGTTCTGTAGCTATGGTTCATACTCCTTTGCTCTTGCATTACTGTATTTACTCATACCAACTATTTTCAAATTTGAAGGATGGAATTGAAACTCCAATGGTGCAACAGGTATGTTTTAAACCTGTTTCTTTAACTGGTTTGCTGTTGTAACCTGATCTATGTTGATTTTAGTTTCAATTGAATAAACAGTTATGTTCTCATGTCATGCACATTACAAGTGTTGTTATTGCTCTATAGTTACCCACACTTATATTCTGTCTATTCTGCTTTGTCTTGAACAAATATTATTTGAACTGTGTCTCTATCTTGATTTGGCAACAAAAACTAGAATGATATAGACCATAAAGTGACCATGGTACATAGATATATGTTTGTTTCATGCTGTTATCCTGTCCACTTTACTACTGAACTCATTTACCAAAATGAGTTTCATATACAACATGGTAAACATGTGATGTGTCTGCTTGTTTCTCTTTTAGAATGCGGACAAAATATTGGAGAACAGTACTGCATTATCCAATGGTAAAGGAAGTAATGCAGATAAGGTTCAAGATAGTGAGACATCCCTGTTGGTCTCCAAGAAAGCTGATAAAAACTATCTTGACGACAGTGAGGGAACCCAAAAGTCCTGTCTTGATGTAGTGTTCGTGTTACTGGCCACTACTGCTGGCACAAGCTCTTTGAATTCGCTGCCTAAATCAGTTCGTCTTCTTGAGTCTCAACTTCAAGTTGAAAGACATCGATCAGATGTGCTGCGACAGGAAGCTGAAGGACTGAGGAAGTCCTTGCAGAATTCAGATGCATATTTTCTGGTGCAACAGCAAGCGCTGGAGGATTTAAGCGCCAAACAAAAGAAAGTTAATAAGCTTGCTAAGCATCTTGCCAGCATTATGGGTACCTAGGATATTGTTTCTTGAGATCTTCTGAAGTGGTTTCAGTTCTGGATTTGTTTTGCTGCGGCGTTTATTTGCGCTGGTCGCCAACTTTGACAACCAGTGTATATGATATGCTGCTTTGTTCCCTATATTTGCACTGGTGGCGAACTTTGATGCCTAGTGGATGTAATATGTGTAATAGCCGTGATAGCCTAGCGTTAGTTGCTTGCTTATTTATTTCCTTGTTGTCTTGTTTATTTATTTGCTTGTAGTCATTGCAGTTCTTATTCCGCGGTTAGCTAGTGGCTGCAATAACTTATTTTTTTAAACTAGGCCACAATAACCATGGGCTAATATTTACTGTAGTGACACTGGGCCTCCTACTGGCCGTAGAAACAGTGGGCCATCTACGGGCCGTAGAAACAATGGGCCTTCTACGGGCCGTAGAAACAATGGGCCTTCTGCGGGCCGTATCATCAATGTGCCTTATATAGGCCGTATGATCGATTGGCCAAACATGGGCCAAACAGACCGCATTATGGCCGTAAACGGGCTAGAGTTGGAATCGTCCGTTTTCATGGGCAGACCATAACGGGCCATCGTTAATTGGTTGTATTTGGTGATGCTATGAAAATGGCCCAACAGACTAACGGTCCACAAACGGGCCGACTGTAACGACGGGCTGAATTTGGCCCACAAGCAGAAAATGACAGTAACGGGCCGTAAGTAACCGAATGCTGCAAATGAGCCCAACAATAAATGGGCCCTCGGAAGGCCGAAAGTTAACTTGGGCTGGAAACGGCCCAACGGAATAACTGGCCGTTAATGGATATAAAGTGATACACTATTCATTACGGGGCAGTTGCACCACGGGCCGTTAATGGGTGTAAAGTAATACACTGTTCATTACGGGCCAGTTTCAGCACGGGCCGCTAATGGGCCAAGAGTTACAAAGGGCCTCATATGGGCCGAAAGACTCATGGGCTATACATGGGCCAGAAGTGAAAACGGGCTGGAATCATATTGGATGGCCCAGATGACGCTACTGGGCCTAATTCGGATAGGGCGTAATGGGCCTTGGGGTTAGCGGGCTGTAAATGGGCTATATGCGAACATGCCGTTAACACGCTTTGCATGGGCCGGCCTGCCAGCTTTTGACCAAGTCAAACGGGCTGGCCTTTTCACAGGAATGGGCCACTGTTGGGCCGTGCCATGTGTCGACGTATCATAGGCGCCTTCTGTCCAGTGAGTGGATGACATCTGTCCCAACGATGAGCCGACACGTGTTTCCTCTAGCCAATGATGATTTTACACGTGGAAAATCCCCATTGGTCGGGGATGTTAACGGGTTATCGGATCCAAAACCCGACCCGATAGCTTAACAACGTTCCGTTATGGTGGATGCCACGTGTCGATCACCCTTGACGAAAGCACTTCTGTGACACGCGATTTATCGTCATGGAAGTGGACACTTCCGTGATGATAATTTTGGTAATGTCATGGAACACTTGTACGACAACACATGTATGACTATCTTGATTCTGTCATAAATTTGTCATGGATGTACATGCATGACAAAAAACGCGACCTACTGTGACAAACACGTATCATCACGGAAGTGTATTTTTTTGTAGTGAATAGAGTTCTCTGGGAGGTTGTTTAACCAGTGTCGTGTTGGCCCTTTCAGTTTTAGGGGGAGGTATTTGATGGCGTGGAGATCGTCGCCACGAGCCATGTGAATTTGGAGAAGAAAGTCTTCAATCCATACCATGGGATCGGTTGTTCCATCGTATGCTTCAATATTTATGGGTTTAAACCCTTCCGGGAACTGGTGCTGCATTACCTCATCGGTAAAGCATAACGGGTGTGCGGCGCCTCTGTATCGGGCAACGTCACGACGGAGTTCGGATGACATTCGTATTCGGTTTTCGGCCCTGGTGAGGTTATGCCTGTCGCGCCAGGCTTGATGGCCGGTGTCTCGCGTTGGGCCACGTCCCCTTGATCCATAGATTGATCTGGCCTGACCTGCTCTATTGTCCAGGTCCTGGCGTAAATCATAGGTATAACCCGGAGCTGCTACCTCTTTGCCTCGACGGCGAGGTGGTAGGGGCTGGTGTTCGGCGTAAGCAGCCGCTTTATATCGCCCACATGGTGGTCGGTCTGGTTCATCAGCGCATTCATATCTTGACGGTATTGGCTCAAGGGCCTCGTCGTCGAATTGTGGTAGTAGACGATGCTTCGGATAACTCTTTGTTGGGCGCTCGAGGCCGTACTCTTCGGCAGCTAGGACTTGGGTCCATCTGTCGTTGGGTGTATCCTGTTCGGCTTGGAGCTGTTGCTGCTTCATCTTTAAGCTTCGCGCAATTGCGATTAGCTGACGCTCAAAGCGCTCTTGCTCGAGGGGTTCCTCTGGCATGATGAAGTCTTCGTTGCCGAGGCTGACATCGTCCTCTGAGATAGGTAGATAGTTACTATCTTTCGAGTCCTCGTTCTCGACCGGCTCGTCGGGGTTAACTTGTCCCACCTCCCATTCATCCTGCTCGGATGCAGGCTCGACCGGGTCTTCAGGATCTTCGGCATCGTCCGGGGTGTCATTGTCTCCGGTGCCGGTGTTGCTTTCCTTTGCGCGGCGCGATTTTGAGCAGCGCCGCTGACGTCGATGTTTTGGTGGTGCCTCAACGGGCTTGTCCTCGATCGGATCTTTCCTGCCTTCGTCGCCGTCCTCTCTGGGTGTATCCACCATATACACATCATATATGGAGGTAGCCGTCCAGCGCTCGGTGAATGGCGGGTCTTGGCTTTGTCTGTCTCTAGCATCGTCGTCCATACCGTCGATGCCTTCGGAGGCATAATCTAGCGGGTCGGTCAAATCCTTGACAGTGGCTATTAAGTGGGTGGTGGGTGGGTCGTAAAATTCCCCACTCTCAACCCCTAGTCTGGGCTGGGCGTAGTTCGGAGGCGATACTTCCGTAATGGCGAGCGATCGCATTAAGTCCAAGGCCTCGCTTAAGAGCGCAGACCGGACGGGGAACCGAGGTCCTGCGGGGCTAGGCACAACAAATTCAACCAGGTTGCGCTCACTAGGCGCAGACCTCGGGAGTCCGGAGTAAGTATCCAGAGGCGAGTTTGGCTCTCTGATGACAGGGAGAGTCTAGCTTGATTCCCGGCTTGCCGAAGACATGGTTGCCTCCGGATCTCCGGACAAGAGTTCCGTAGGAGAATAGAGTCCGGTGGGTTTCAGAGACCCTTCTTCAGATGAAGCTGCCCGCTCTGGATCTAGGGCCAGGGTAGGGATGACAGTTGGTCCTTGAATGGTGCCTGATGACGGATCCGACAGGCTTCCTTCGGTGGTCAAGGCCGAAAACCCTTCAAATATCAAGTCTCCTTGGATGTCGGCGAAATAATTCATGCTTCCGAATCTGATCTGATGACCAGGGGCATAGCTGTCGATCTGTTCAAGGTGACCAATAGAATTGGCACACAGAGCGAAGCCACCAAACACAAAAAGTTGACCGGAGAGGAAAATTTCCCAGGAAACAACATCGTTGCTGATGATCGAACGATCCATCGAACCTTCTACCAATAACACAGTGGAACTCTCAATGAAAGCACCAATGTCTGTGTCAAAACCAGCCAATCTCAGGTAGGGGGTCCCGAACTGTGCGTCTGAGGATCGAAGGTAACAGGAGACAAAAGGGACATGATGTTTACCCAGGTTTGAGCCCTCTTAATGGAGGTAATACCCTACTTCCTGCTTGATTGACTTTGATGAGTATAGGGGTTACAAGAGTCGATCTACCTAGAGATCATAATGGCCAAACCCTAGTTTTCTAGCCTATATGAGTTCTGATAGCCTCTACGGACTAAACCCTCCGGTTTATATAGACATGGAGGGGCCTAGGGTTGTACAGAGTCGGTTTATAGACGAAGGAAACTATACATCTGGACGCCAAGCTTGCCATCCACGCAAAGGAGAGTCCCATCCGGACACGGGGGATGGCCTTCTACCTCATATCTTCACGGCCCATCAGTCCGGCCCATATCACACAGCCCGGACACCCGAGGACCCCTTAATCCAGGACTCCCTCAGTCGTCAGACGTGGAAAGCAGCAAGGGGACGTGGTCTGACCCAATGCAGGTAATTGCTCGCAGAAAGACAAGGGGGCACCGGAGTTCCCATTCTAGGGATACTAGGACGCGATCCAGGATGGATCGCGTCAGGTCGGCTTGTCTATTGGTCTAGGTAAACCTGGCCCCAGTCCATTCCAACTCGCGGAGACCCAAATCCGCGATGCAGTCATTGAACATCTGCATGCGGGGGAGGTTCACTAAGTCATTGTTCTTGTCCTCGGGGGATCGCAAGTGATTGAAGTCCCCACCGACCACTACTGGCAGTTGGGCCGTCGTGACCTTCCTCCGAAGCTCGTCAAGGAAGGTCACCGATCGACGGTGATCGGCAGGGCTATAGACAATCACAATCGCCCACTTAAAGTTGAGCGAGCACTCAAACACTTCCATACTAACGAAGAATTTGCCCTTGTCCATGCCGCCCACCTCAAAGGTGTTATCCTTTACGCCTAAAAGGATGCCACCCGAATGGCCGACGCTCCCACTAGAAGGGAGCCAGTGCCAGGCAAACAGGTGAGAGGTCAGACGTTCAAGCTCTTGGAGGGAGAAGTCCATCGGCATGGTTTCTTGGATGGCTACAATGTCAATGTGTTCGTCTACATGTACTCGACTAAGTGGCAACGCCGGCCGTCTTGGCCGAAGCCGCAGATGTTCCAGAAAAGGGTCCGCATCAAGGCGCCATTGGGGGGCTCCTTGACCCCAATATGGTGGAGGCACTGCGGGCCCTAAGGGTGGTAGTGCAGGAGCGAGTGCGGCCACGGATTTCCTCAACCGACACCACGGGGGGCGGCTGGAGTACCGGCGCACGCAGGAGATGGGCCCGGGTCTCGGCAAGTTTCCCGTCAAGGATCTCGCGGGCGTGAAGCGCCTCAATCTGCTCTAAGGGCACCTAATTCCCCCTAAAAACAATGGACGAGTCGGCGGCCACCTTGGCAAGGTGACCTAGCGAAATAGCCTCAAGTGCGGAAAATGAGCAACTGGAAGAACTGGAGGGGATATCAGTCGCACCTGGCTTGAGGTTCCGGGCAGCCGCCCGGAGCTCAGCACGCTCGGGGATGGACGGCGCCGGGAAACTGGACGGGCGGTCCATGTCAAGATGGGCACTGCGACGGGAAGCAGTCACCGGTGTCGAGGAAGCTCAGGTCCGTCGTGCGTACGACACCGTCCGGGGCGGGTGGGAGGCGACGGGGGTGACCACAGCATCGGTGGCCCCCAGGAGCAGCAGTGTCGGTGAAGCGGGCGCAGATGCCTCCGGAGGGGCGATGGTCCCCGACCGTGTGGGGGAGGGCGGGTCCGAGTGATGGAGTCCTGGATTAGGGGGTCCTCGGGTGTCCAGGATAACTTATGTGGGCCGGACTGATGGGCCATGAAGACACAAAGCAGAAGGCTTTCCCCCGTGTCCGGGTAGGACTCCTCTATGCGCAGATAGCAAGATTGGCGTCCGGATATGTAATTTCCTTCTTCCATGAACCGACTATGTACAACCCTAGGCCCCCTCCGGTGTGTATATAAACCAGAGGGTTTAGTCCGCAGAGGCTATCAAAATTCATATAGGCTAGACATCTAGGGTTTCGCCATTACGATCTCAAGGTAGATCAACTCTTGTAACCCCTAATTCTGTCAAAAAAACTCTTGTAACCCCTATACTCATATAATACAATCAAGCAGGACGTAGGGTTTTACCTCCATTAAGAGGGCCCAAACCTGGGTAAACATCATGTTCCCCCTGTCCCTTGTTACCTTCAATCTTCAGTCGCACAGTTCGGGACACCCTACCCGAGATCGGTCGGTTTTGACACCGACATTGGTGCTTTCATTGAGAGTTCCTTTGTGTTGTCCATAGAAGGATCGATGGCTCGCCTTGTCATTAATGATGATATTACTTCTGGAAGGACCTTAACTCCAGGATAGGTCCTCCAGCTCGACGGTTTTACCATGGGCGCTCGCTCGGCCGTTAAGCTAGCGGCGACCCCACAATCACCAAACATCATCTCCGCGTGAGCCTCGAACACTCCGAAAAGATGGATCCGACAGATGTCTTGTCCTTGAACGAGCTGCTAGATCACATCGCCGCCTTGGGGGTCGCAACAGAATATGATCAGATTGGGCTTAAACCCGACCAGAGGGAAATCAAGTTGTAACACCCCACGATGCGGCTATATCTCCCACGTGTCGAGGCACTGTCACGTCCCTAGCCTTGCTATGCACTTGGACTAGCTTGGTTGCTGCATCATGTCTAAATTTCATTTAAAGTTGAATTGGGGATTGTTAAACCCTAGCACCAAATGAATTCAACTAGGTTCAAAATAAAAATATTTTCAATGAACCCAAAATGCCTTTAAAAAAATGTTCATTATTTATGGAAAAAGGTTAAAACCTTTACCAGAGGTCATGCACATTTTTCCAAGCCATTTATGGTCTTTGAATTAATCCATATTGTATTTGAATTAGGGCATTTAAATACTATCAATATTTTCTAATGCTCCAACAATTCTGAAAATAGTTAAGGGCCTCTGTAATAATTCATTTAAATGCCCACAATTATTTTCAGGATTTATTAAGATGATTTGGGCTATAAACTAAATCAAAACAAAATAACAGAAATAGAAAACAGAAACAAATGAGAGAGAGAGAAGTGCTTACCTGTGCAGCCCACCAGAGCCGGCCCAGCTCCTGTGCTGGTCCAGCACTGTGCGGCCCAGCCCACCGCAGCCGCCACCGTCTTCAACCTCCTGCCAGTAGGCAGGAGGGCGTGTGCTCGCCGCACGCGCGCGCCACCTCCACCCTGCCTGGCTGCCCCCTCGTTGCCCTGGGCGCCTCCCGCGACGCCACGCACACCCCGGACCCTCTCACTCTCTCTGGACCCCTCCTCCTCCTCTGCTCTCCCTTCCTCTCGTCACCGAACACACCTCAGAGCGCCGCTCGCCGTAGCCATGACCACCGGCCACCCCTTGTTCCGTGATCGTGCCCAACAGCTCCGCAATCGGGCACCACATCCCCAAGCCGAAGGAAACGAGCCGGAGGACTGTGCTTCGTCGCCAACGTCCTCGTCTTCACCGCCGGCGCCCGGAGATCGTCTCCGTCGATTCGTCGGTTTCCGTCCGTCCCCGAGGCCACTGACTTTCTGCGCTGCCTCCCTGTGAGCTCCTCATCTCTCCTCTTTGCTCGCCCCCTCCGTTCCCATCCTCTAGCCATCGTTCCACAAGTGCCCGAAGCCTGGCTCCGCCGGCCATGACGCCGCCGTGGCCACTGTCACATAGAGCTGCAACCGAGCACATAGTCGTGCTCAGCGCAACGCCAGAAGCCCAAAACCCCCTCCAGCTGCCCCTGCCGTGCTTCGCAACACCGAAACCGCCGAGACACGAACTCCGGCCGCCGCCTTGCTCGCCGCCGGCGCTGCTCCCGGCCACCCCGCTGCCTCCCGTCCGGTCCTTTGGATGCGGACGAGCAAGAGCTACTCCCCGGTGCCCTTAGCTCACCAAACCACCACCCGTAGCTCAAATCCGAGCCGAGCCGCCGTCGTTTTGGTCGCCGCCGGCAAGGCTCCAGCGACCGATGACGTGGCACCGTCATTAGGCGCTAACCCTGCTCCTTAAACTGCCCACAACCACTGACAGTGGGCCCCAGGCCTGGTCAAACCTCAGTCACCGCTGGGTTTGACCGGGATTAGCCCTGTGTCGCTGACGTGTGGCCCCCACACGTCAGGTTTGACCTGGGTCAACCCAGTTGACTGCTGACACAGGCATGACGCAGTGCTGACGAAATTAATCCTTTTCTGGATTTAATATAATTCAGGAAATTCCAGAAAATCCTATAAACTTCTAAAAATCATAGAAAATAATCTATAACTCAGATGGAAAACATTTATATATGAAAAATGATCAGAAAAATCCAATCTATCCATCTGTACCATTTCCATGCATGTTAGAACAACTTATGACTACTGTTTAGGACAATTCAATTAAATGGCATTTAAGAAATCACATATGGAGTTTGAATTTGAATCTTTGATTCAAGCCAACTCCATTTAACTTGCTGCTAGTTGCATTAGCCCAAACCACAACATATTCCCATGCCATGATCATGCATCATATTGTGCATTGCATTGATTGTATTTCTTCTCTGTTGCCGGTATCTGTCCCCTCTCGGTAGACGATGTTCCGACGTTGTGATCGCTGACACTAATGAAGACTCAATGCTATCTTCAGAAGTGCCAGGCAAGCAAAACCCCCTTGCTCATTCTGATACAATCCCACTCTCTCGCTCCTGCTCTCTTTTACTGCATTAGGACAACAACGATTCATCTGTTACTTGCTGTGGTAGCTGAACCCCTTTATCCTCTGCATGACCTGTCATTGCCATAGTAAATAGATGAAACCCACTAGCATGAGTAGGAGTTGTTTGAGCCCTGATGTGCCTACTCATTCATGCTTGTTGTCGTGCCTGCTATTGCTTAGAGTTGTGTCAGGTCTGATTCATCGGGAATGAATTGGAAAGTTGTGAACATGTCCTACTGTGTGAGAGCTAAGTGTGTGAACACGATTTGGTAAAGGTAGCGGTGAGAGGCCATGTAGGAGTACATGGTGGGTTGTCTCATTGAAACCGTCCTCAGGAACTGAGTTCTGTGTTTGTGATCCATGAACAGTTACTACCACACATTGGGCTCCGGTAACTCGACCACTCTCGGCTTATTAACCGCCTCGATCTCTGTCCAGGAGTTGCAACTAGTTTCTGGTGTTTGTAGGTAGTGTTAGTAGTCTACCAAGTGGCACCCGGTACAGGTGGGCTTGGGACAGACTAGGCACACGTGGCCTGGTGTACCGAGTGGCACCCGGATGGTGGGCTCGGGAACCCTGCACACATCGTTTGGGGCCGTGAGCGACACCCCAGCCGGATCTCCTTGCGGATGGAACCCGAATAGGCGATAAACCTGGACGAGAGACTTGTGTGGTTAGTCAGGTCGTGGCCGACTCCCTCGCCAGGCTTCCGCTTGAAGGTTGCCAAGGTATGCGACGTGTACATGGTGGTAAGTGGCGAGAGCGTGTGTGACGAAGTACACCCCTGCAGGGTTAATATGATCTATTCGAATAGCCGTGTCCGCGGTAAAGGACTTCTGGGTTGCCTATAACAGTTCATAGACAAGTGAAAGTGGATACTCTAAAATGCGCAAGATAAGCGTGAGTGCTATGGATGGCGTTCTCGTAGGGAGACGGGAGCGGATCCATAGTGGTGTATTGATATGGTGAATATGTGGACTCGTGTGCGCCACCTCAAAGAGTTACTTGCAGTCATAGTTCAGGATAGCTACCGAGTCAAAGCTGGCTTGCTGCAGTTAAACTCCACCACCCCCTTTGTTGATACCGATGCATATATAGATAGTCCTGATGTAAGTCTTGCTGGGTACATTTGTACTCACGTTTGCTTATTTTATGTTTTGCAGAGAGACGTCAGTCTCGCTAGTAGTTCCGTGTGGACTTCAACGTTTAGCTTGATACCTCAACTACGATCTTGTGCCCTCAGCAGGATCTAGTAGATAGTCAGGCTTCTCAGCCTTTTTCATTTGTAGATGTCTGTACTCAGACATGTTAAGCTTCCGCATGTGCTTTGACTTGTATGCTCTGAATGTTGGGTCATGAGACCCATGTTTGTAATACCTCGCTCTTCGGAGCCTAATGAATAAATACTCTGAGTCGTAGAGTCTTGTTGTGATGCCATGTTGTATTTGTACATATCGAGCATATTGTGTGTATGATTGAAATGCTTGGTATGTGTGGGATCCGACAACCTAGTTGTCTATCCTTAGCAGCCTCTCTTATGGGGAAATGTAGTCTAGTGCCTCCTTGAGCCATAGTAGTCCGCTACAGCCCGGTTCACCGGAGTCCTGCTAGCCCAGCACTACTGCTCTGGACACTTGACTGGCCGGCATGTGTTTCATATCGTTCCTGTCTCTGTCCCTTCGGGGAAATGTCACGCGGTGACATCCGGAGTCCTGCCTAGCCTGCTACAGCCCGGGTTCCCGGAGTCCTGTTAGCCCAGTGCTACAACCCGGATTCGCACGCTGTTGACCGACACGTTCGATGTTGATTCATGTATGCCTGTCCCCATATGTTAGTGCCGCTTTGGGTTCACGACTAGCCATGTCGGCCCGGGTTCTCTGTCATATGGATGCTAGCGACATTGTCATATACGTGAGCCAAAAGGCGCAAACGGTCCTGGGCCATGGTAAGGCGACACCCGTGGGAGTACCGTGCGTGAGGCCGCAAAGTGATATGAGGTGTTACAGGCTAGATCGGTGTGACTTGGAATCGGGGTCCCGACAGCTTTGGTATCAGAGCCTGACTGCCTGTAGGTTTACGAAGCCAAACTGGTCGAAGTTGAGTCTAGAAATGCTTTAGTTATATAAGGGAATTGATTGTGGAAGGGAACGTAAGGCTCTTTTTACTCCTTTACCCTATAGCCTTCTGATCTGAGTCATCCTCTTCTCTTCTACGGGGATTAAGGACTAGGCTTCTCATCTTTCTATCAGGATCACGTGTTACTAATCCGTAGACTCGTAGGATTGTTGGTCTGAAGCCTCAGTTCAGTTTCTACCACTTCCATGTGTTCTTAGTTGATCTCCGAACACTGATAATGTGATGTTAAATGGTTATGCCACCATTTTTGCAGGATGTCTCAAATCTTTTTGAGCATTTACAGCCGTAATGTTGTCCGAGTCATCCCAGGTTTCTAAACAATCTGATGCATTTGCAAAATCCTTTCCCTCTGTTTTTGCGTCCCTTTGGGCCAGATTAAGCACACTACCGGTGCGTTGAAGTACTCTATTGCCTCGGTATATATGTTGGAGCTATTATTATGACCCTAGGTGTTTTAGGGAGTCGCCTAGTAATCTAGCCATGTTTTGTGTTCCCGGTGTGATGATTCTGGCCACTATTCTCGAAAGCATCCCGTGATGCCATTTAGTTAGTAGGTATTCTATTCCTGGGTTCTTGAACCCAAGATTCACTCCACCCTACTTACCTCGTGTTGATAGTGTTGCTCGTACCTTTAGGACATTAGTAACCTTTGCGATAGTCCTCGAGGTCCGTGGTATATCCTTCTTCCAAATACCATGAACTGCTTACGGCAGAAGTTCTTGAACCAAGAGATCACAATAAGAGTGCTCTTGATGAGTCCTCCATTCTGAATTGTGAATCTGCCAGTCCTACCTTTCCGCATGGGTTATCCGGAAGAAATATGTTGAATTTGTTCGACATACTAATTCATGCATCCACAACTCAGAAAAAAAAACATATGTTCCTTTGGGTTGTCCCTCTTCAGTTGTATTCTGACCTCTGTCTATCAATTGATAGTCAGGAGTAATTGTGCATCCGTGTTTTCGATGCTTATTATTCTTGTGGTCCGTCAAGCCGTTCTATTTCAGAATGACTAGGAGAAACAAACTCCAGAACCTCGTCCATATCTAGGATTGGGTCAAAGCAATTGTATTCCGCAGACCAAACTGCCAATCCAGCTTTTGCTCTGCTCGACCTTGGAGCGTTACCATCTTTATGTCAAGAGTGTCATGAGAATTGCACCACCTCTTATGAATTCTTGACGCAGTGATACTTCTCGCCATCATTATTCATTCCTCGGTCCCGTGTTGTCACAACTGGAATACCGACAAGTGAATCGTGATGCGTGAAATCAATACTCTGAGCAACTCGTTGCTTGGTAGTTAATGGCAATACTCTCATTCTTAGCGTGCTGGATGTTCAATCATCATCCCGAGATTGATCGTGTTATCTAGTCCATTTTTCCTGGTGCACTCTTCGGTCAACGAGTTAGGATTGTATCAATCCCTCGCTCCTTGATCATACCGTCTTGCCCTGAAAGGCAAGATTGTTCTCGAGCTTAGCAACATATCGGTGGTATGTGATTTTCCGATTATCTTCTCGGAAGTATCACCAGGTCGTCACCTGACCGCTATGTTGAGTTCGTGATCATGTTGGTATTCTTGTAAACCACCCCTTCTCCAAGAATCTGTGTTGGATACCCCTGAGCTAGTTGGTTAAGCTTAACAACAACTTGGAGAGTTGGAAGATAAAAGCTTGCCCGACCTAGCCATCCCTAAGGGATATCTGGTATCTGTGTTGAAGAAAGATGGTATTTTCATCGGTTGATCCTCGTGATCAGTTAATGGACCTATCATCTCAACCAAACCTTGATTTGAGTATGGGCTATCGTCAAATCAAATCAGAACCAATGGTGTTCGTAATGTTGTCTTGCTCGTGGTTGATCTCTCGAGCATACACCATTACATCTTTTGGTCTGACCAATGCTATCACCGTGTTCACATGATGGTGGAAGTCCAGTGATATGGGAATTCCGATGAGTTGCTATTGAGCCCATCAACAGCATCTTGTCTCCTCCTTAATTCATGTTGAACATCAAGCTAGTGTTGGAAACTTTTGTAAGCATTATCCTCATGTCCCGTCTATGAAATATATGTTTGGTGTAAGAAGTGACTTTCTCCAAGTTCACGTGCATTAGGTGCAAGTTGCCGCAGCGAATTTGAGAAAGTTAGTTTTGCTTCCTCTGGTACCATCCCAAGTCAATTATGCATGTGCGAATGTATTCTATGGTTTGGTAGATTAATTACCTCCATTCCATATGTGTTCCTAGCACACCAAGCCACTGATTGATTTGTTCAAGGAAAAGGAGTTGTTGTGCTAATTCTAGATCATGCACAAGACTCCAATATCCTCGATGGTGGTTCCCCACCTGAACTCGGTAGTGTTTTATCACAAGACTACTACGTGGTCATGCTTGTCCGGGACAGCGTGTTCACATGTGTTTAGCAGAACCAGCTCATGTTTTGGAGCTTACTATCGTAGTTCATCTCCCGAGAATCTCGCAACGTCATCTCGTCGATTTGTGTTGCAAACCTCCATTTTCTTCTAGACTCGAGGAGTCTGGAATATCCTGTTACCAACTAGATCTGAATCTCAGGCAGATATGATGGTTGGAACTTTTCCAGGATCTATGATGTAGGTTCCGACAAGGTTGATGTTCTGGCCGACACACCTAGCCGGAAGATCTATCATTGTAGTATCTTGATTGAGCTATTGACCATCTTCTCCATGAGGATTTCGTGTGACTTATTCTAGAAGTGTTCCTTATGGATCCCTTGTGCTCCCGAAGTCAGACCTTTACTTGATGTTCTAGATATCAAACCATATCTATGAACGGGATATGCTAGTGCATCAAGGAGAACATTAGAAGCGGAGTGCTAAATGTCTCTCGGTCGATCATCCAGATTTGTTTCTTTGGCATTGCTAAGGAAAAATCTGAGAAAGTGTTGTCCTCTTCTGCACCTGCATCCTCCATCACCGTTCATCATGGTAGTATGATGTGTTGCCAGGATCCTCGGCATGGATGTTGGTAAAACCTTGATGAATATGGAAATGCTCAAGTTCTTGAGAGCACGCGCAAGCATTAGGTGTCATCATCGGCACTAACTGGGATTGGCCCACATTTCAACGGTTATGTTTTAACCTTCCAAATAGTGGAATCACTCTCTACTGTTGGGTTTCTCCCCAGTTACTAGAATCATTCCCATCATTTGCATTTTGTTCCCAGCTTGCACCTCAGTAATTACTGCTTAGGATCATCTTCAAAAGTGGTCCTACTATGGGTCCCATCCATCCCCGATGATAAGCAAAATCATCCATGGTGTTGTCATCAACAAGGTAGTCCACATCATCCATTCTAGTCCGATTATGCCATTCTTTAGAATTCGTTCACACGATCGTTTGTGATTGCCTTATGCTGGTATGAAGAGTTTCAATGATCTCTGAATCAAAAGTAATTCTTTTTGCCACTTAAGGGAAGAATTCTACGAGTCACCTTTCCTAAGGTGCCCCGTTATGGAGTCATGGCAATTAACTCCTCGCTGCTTTGGAAACCATGCACCATATTATCTAAGCGTGGGATTGTTGCCCACCAAATCAACCTCATCGTTTGTTCTTCCATCCCTCTCGATGTGTTTTGTGTCTCAACTCGAGATGTTTCAACATCTCATTCCGCGAGTTGATCTTGTATAGCTCGATCTTCGAGAAGATCAATCCTGTAGAGTTTCCCTTTCTTACGTCATCATAGTTTGGTGAAGCTCCCGAAAGAAAAGATGTCAAGATCAAGATGATGCAATGAATTAACATCTTCGAGAAGAACAATTGGATCATGAAGATTATGTTAGTTTGCGTTCCCCTTTCACCTTACCCTACGCTTGAATCTCGGGACGAGATTCTTGTTTTAGTGGGGGTGAGTTGTCACGTCCCTAGCCTTGCTATGCACTTGGACTAGCTTGGTTGCTGCATCATGTCTAAATTTCATTTAAAGTTGAATTGGGGATTGTTAAACCCTAGCACCAAATGAATTCAACTAGGTTCAAAATAAAAATATTTTCAATGAACCCAAAATGCCTTTAAAAAAATGTTCATTATTTATGGAAAAAGGTTAAAACCTTTACCAGAGGTCATGCACATTTTTCCAAGCCATTTATGGTCTTTGAATTAATCCATATTGTATTTGAATTAGGGCATTTAAATACTATCAATATTTTCTAATGCTCCAACAATTCTGAAAATAGTTAAGGGCCTCTGTAATAATTCATTTAAATGCCCACAATTATTTTCAGGATTTATTAAGATGATTTGGGCTATAAACTAAATCAAAACAAAATAACAGAAATAGAAAACAGAAACAAATGAGAGAGAGAGAAGTGCTTACCTGTGCAGCCCACCAGAGCCGGCCCAGCTCCTGTGCTGGTCCAGCACTGTGCGGCCCAGCCCACCGCAGCCGCCACCGTCTTCAACCTCCTGCCAGTAGGCAGGAGGGCGTGTGCTCGCCGCACGCGCGCGCCACCTCCATCCTGCCTGGCTGCCCCCTCGTTGCCCTGGGCGCCTCCCGCGACGCCACGCACACCCCGGACCCTCTCACTCTCTCTGGACCCCTCCTCCTCCTCTGCTCTCCCTTCCTCTCGTCACCGAACACACCTGAGAGCGCCGCTCGCCGTAGCCATGACCACCGGCCACCCCTTGTTCCGTGATCGTGCCCAGCAGCTCCGCAATCGGGCACCACATCCCCAAGCCGAAGGAAACGAGCCGGAGGACTGTGCTTCGTCGCCAACGTCCTCGTCTTCACCGCCGGCGCCCGGAGATCGTCTCCGTCGATTCGTCGGTTTCCGTCCGTCCCCGAGGCCACTGACTTCTGCGCCGCCTCCCTGTGAGCTCCTCATCTCTCCTCTTTGCTCGCCCCCTCCGTTCCCATCCTCTAGCCATCGTTCCACAAGTGCCCGAAGCCCGGCTCCGCCGGCCATGACGCCGCCGTGGCCACTGTCACATAGAGCTGCAACCGAGCACATAGTCGTGCTCAGCGCAACGCCAGAAGCCCAAAACCCCCTCCAGCTGCCCCTGCCGTGCTTCGCAACACCGAAACCGCTGAGACCCGAACTCCGGCCGCCGCCTTGCTCGCCGCCGGCGCTGCTCCCGGCCACCCCGCTGCCTCCCGTCCGGTCCTTTGGATGCGGACGAGCAAGAGCTACTCCCCGGTGCCCTTAGCTCACCAAACCACCACCCGTAGCTCAAATCCGAGCCGAGCCGCCGTCGTTTTGGTCGCCGCCGGCAAGGCTCCGGCGACCGATGACGTGGCACCGTCATTAGGCGCTAACCCTGCTCCTTAAACTGCCCACAACCACTGACAGTGGGCCCCAGGCCTGGTCAAACCTCAGTCAGCGCTGGGTTTGACCGGGATTAGCCCTGTGTCGCTGACGTGTGGCCCCCACACGTCAGGTTTGACCTGGGTCAACCCAGTTGACTGCTGACACAGGCATGACGCAGTGCTGATGCAATTAATCCTTTTCTGGATTTAATATAATTCAGGAAATTCCAGAAAATCCTATAAACTTCTAAAAATCATAGAAAATAATCTATAACTCAGATGGAAAACATTTATATATGAAAAATGATCAGAAAAATCCAATCTATCCATCTGTACCATTTCCATGCATGTTAGAACAACTTATGACTACTGTTTAGGACAATTCAATTAAATGGCATTTAAGAAATCACATATGGAGTTTGAATTTGAATCTTTGATTCAAGCCAACTCCATTTAACTTGCTGCTAGTTGCATTAGCCCAAACCACAGCATATTGCCATGCCATGATCATGCATCATATTGTGCATTGCATTGATTGTATTTCTTCTCTGTTGCCGATATCTGTCCCCTCTCGGTAGACGATGTTCCAACGTTGTGATCGCTGACACTAATGAAGACTCAATGCTATCTTCAGAAGTGCCAGGCAAGCAAAACCCCCTTGCTCATTCCGATACAATCCCACTCTCTCGCTCCTGCTCTCTTTTACTGCATTAGGACAACAACGATTCATCTGTTACTTGCTGCGGTAGCTGAACCCCTTTATCCTCTGCATGACCTGTCATTGCCACAGTAAATAGATGAAACCCACTAGCATGAGTAGGAGTTGTTTGAGCCCTGATGTGCCTACTCATTCATGCTTGTTGTCGTGCCTGCTATTGCTTAGAGTTGTGTCAGGTCTGATTCATCGGGAATGAATTGGAAAGTTGTGAACATGTCCTACTGTGTGAGAGCTAAGTGTGTGAACACGATTTGGTAAAGGTAGCGGTGAGAGGCCATGTAGGAGTACATGGTGGGTTGTCTCATTGAAACCGTCCTCAGGAACTGAGTTCTGTGTTTGTGATCCATGAACAGTTACTACCACACATTGGGCTCCGGTAACTCGACCCCTCTCGGCTTATTAACCGCCTCGATCTCTGTCCAGGAGTTGCAACTAGTTTCTGGTGTTTGTAGGTAGTGTTAGTAGTCTACCAAGTGGCACCCGGTACAGGTGGGCTTGGGACAGACTAGGCACACGTGGCCTGGTGTACCGAGTGGCACCCGGATGGTGGGCTCGGGAACCCTGCACACATCGTTTGGGGCCGTGAGCGACACCCCGGCCGGATCTCCTTGCGGATGGAACCCGAATAGGCGATAAACCTGGACGAGAGACTTGTGTGGTTAGTCAGGTCGTGGCCGACTCCCTCGCCAGGCTTCCGCTTGAAGGTTGCCGAGGTACGCGACATGTACATGGTGGTAAGTGGCGAGAGCGTGTGTGACGAAGTACACCCCTGCAGGGTTAATATGATCTATTCGAATAGCCGTGTCCGCGGTAAAGGACTTCTGGGTTGCCTATAACAGTTCATAGACAAGTGAAAGTGGATACTCTAAAATGCGCAAGATAAGCGTGAGTGCTATGGATGGCGTTCTCGTAGGGAGACGGGAGCGGATCCATAGTGGTGTATTGATATGGTGAATATGTGGACTCATGTGCGCCACCTCAAAGAGTTACTTGCAGTCATAGTTCAGGATAGCTACCGAGTCAAAGCTGGCTTGCTGCAGTTAAACTCCACCACCCCCTTTGTTGATACCGATGCATATATAGATAGTCCTGATGTAAGTCTTGCTGGGTACATTTGTACTCACGTTTGCTTATTTTATGTTTTGCAGAGAGACGTCAGTCTCGCTAGTAGTTCCGTGTGGACTTCGACGTTTAGCTTGATACCTCAGCTACGATCTTGTGCCCTCAGCAGGATCTAGAAGATAGTCAGGCTTCTCAGCCTTTTTCATTTGTAGATGTCTGTACTCAGACATGTTAAGCTTCCGCATGTGCTTTGACTTGTATGCTCTGAATGTTGGGTCATGAGACCCATGTTTGTAATACCTCGCTCTTCGGAGCCTAATGAATAAATACTCTGAGTCGTAGAGTCTTGTTGTGATGCCATGTTGTATTTGTACATATCGAGCATATTGTGTGTATGATTGAAATGCTTGGTATGTGTGGGATCCGACAACCTAGTTGTCTATCCTTAGCAGCCTCTCTTATGGGGAAATGTAGTCTAGTGCCTCCTTGAGCCATAGTAGTCCGCTACAGCCCGGTTCACCGGAGTCCTGCTAGCCCAGCACTACTGCTCTGGACACTTGACTGGCCGGCATGTGTTTCATATCGTTCCTGTGTCTGTCCCTTCGGGGAAATGTCACGCGGTGACATCCGGAGTCCTGCCTAGCCTGCTACA